>NC_037671.1:84050758-84079326 GCF_003255815.1 Theropithecus gelada | reverse complement strand
CTTCCTTCCTTCCTTCCTTCCTTCCTTCTTTTTCTTTTTCTTTTTTTTTTTTTCTTTGAGACAGGGTTTCACTCTGTTGGCCAGGCTGAAATGCAGTGGTGCAATGACGGCTCACTGCAGCCTCCACCTCCTGGACTAAAGGGATCCTCCCACTTCAGCCTCCTGAGCAGCTGGGACAACAGGCACATACCACCACACCTGGCTAATTTTTGTATTTTATATTTTTATTTGCATTTATTTATTTCTTCTTAAAAAAATCCGGGATACATGTGCATAACGTGCAAGTTTGCTACATAGGTATACGTGTGCCATGGTGGTTTGCTGCACCTATTGACCCGTACTCTCACTTCCCTCCCCTCACCCCCCACCCCCATAGCAAAGACATGGAACCAACACAAATGCCCATCAGTGATAGACTGGATAAAGAAAATGTGGTACATATACACCATGGAATAATATGCAGCCATATTTTTGTATTTTTTGTAGAGTCGGGGTTTCACCATGTTCCCCAGGCTAGTCTTGAACTCCTGGACTCTAATGATCTGCCCGCCTTGGCTTTTCAAAGTGCTAAAATTACAGGTGTGAGCCACTGCATCTGGCCAGGGAGAGCTTTCATTTTCAATGATTGCAGATTTTTTTAAAAAAACTTTGAATAGTCTGTTGACTTTTTTTTCTTAAGCCTTTGGTGGCCTAGCTCTTAGAGCTTGTATCTGCCATTCCCTCACCCAATATGTTTTTATTGAGTGTCTTCTGTATGACAAGTGCCATGCTTGGCAATAGGGCTAAACTGTGAGGCATTTGGTGGAGACTGTCTAGAGCCTCACTATTCAGGATCAACACACTGAGGCTCAAAGACCTTTCCTTCTTTAGGAGATTCCTACCTAGCCCATTCACCTCAGGGGCTGTGATCCACCATATTCTCCATCGTTAGAGGCAGGGACCCACTGGTACACTCTGGGGTCAGGGATGTGGGCTTCACTTTGGCATGTCCCTTCTGCTTCAATATCCCATTGTCTCCCTCCAAGTCATCCAAGTAAGCACATTGGATTTTACTTAGAAGCAGCCCTTATTTTCTGTTGTATTTAGGAGTTGAGCATGCAAATTATTTCCTTTGCAGAGAGTATTTCCTTCTGTGGCACTACTTACAAAACAAGAGGGGGTCAACTTTTTTCCTTGATTTTACTATTTTATTATATTATATTTTAATTTATTTTAGACAGTGCCTCACTCTGTCACCCAGGCTGGGGTGCAGAGGTGTGATTCTGACTCACTACAGTCTCAACCTTCCTGGCTCAAGTGATCCTCCTTCTTTAGCCTCCTGAGTAGCTGGGACCACAGGTGTGCACCACATCTAGCTAACTTTTTAATATATATATATATATTTTGTAGAGATGGGGTCTTGCCTTGTTGCTCAGGGGTTTTCCTTGATTTTAAAAAATCATAATTTAGCTACATTTTAGATATACCAAAAATAACATATTGTACCTCAAAGTGTACTTTGAAGACTGTTTGACCAGCTGAGATTTTGGGAAATATCATGAGCACGGAAAACTAGTTTGCAAATGATTCCTTTTTGTCATCTTAGCCAGTAAAAATCTCCAAAAGAGTGAAGTAGCACCCACAATGCTAGTAAAACAAACCCCAAATCAAGGTTCTCAAATTAAACTTTTGGCAACATAGTTTTCTGGACAGAATAAAGCCAACAAATAAATTGAAAAACAAAAAGAATTCTTATTTTTCTTTTAATTTGATTTTTGCTTTGATCAATGCTCTTTCCCACCTTTTCCGCATATACCTGCTCCCAGTGAGTACTTTCCACTTATAACCAATTTTTTGTGTATTTTTGTGTTTATGTATAACATGCTACAGTGTTCTCACTTGATTTTCCAGTTTTAGGCATTTCTACTGCCTTTCAGCTTTAAAAAGTGGGGGTTCACTCTCTTCACACACTCCTACTCCCTAACACATGCACGTGATGTACATGTGTGCACACACTCTTCTTGTCCCTTCATTCTCCCAATATAGTTAGCTCTAATTTTGGCTAGATCGTTCAATAAATATTGTAATTTACATTTTGATAACAATATTCACAGAACTGAAACTCTGCAAGGTTTTGTCTTTCTTTTCCTTTCTTCCACATTTTTATTTTATTTTAATTTTTAAAAATTTCAATAGCTTTAGGGGTACAAGTGGTTTTTGGATGAATTGTGTAGTGGTAAAGTCTGGGCTTTCAGTGTACTTGTGACCTGAATAATGTACATTGTACATTTCTTTTATCCCTCAACCCTCTCCCAACCTCTCCCTTCTGAGTCTCCAATGTCCATTATGCCACCTTTTATGCCCCATGTGTACCTATTAGTTTAGCTCTCACTTATAAATGAAACATGAGATATTTGGATTTCCATTCCTGAGTTACTTCACTTAGGATAATGGCCTCCAGTTCCATCCAAGTTGCTGCAAAAGACATTATTTTTGTGTGAAGGATCTTCCACATTTTTTATTTTCTTGGAAGTTATAAATGATCTTTCTTTCATTTTTTAGTTTTCTATGTACCTGCCACTAATTTATTCCCAAACTCCTTCAGCCATGTAAACTTCCTCAGGATAGATTCAAACCTATCTGGCAGCCTGTCTCTTTTAGTTGATTGAACAAATCTCAGCAGAGCAGTCTGACTTGGACCTGTTGGATTTGCTTGCTCTCGAGGGCTCTCTCTGGAACAGGTATCATTTTGGGATCTCCTTTATCATTCAGTCATGCTGGGGGTTCTCTTTGACATTGTCCTGAGTTGAAGCCCCTATGTCCTGAATTCCATCTTGTTTACCATTTGGTGTTTTTTGTTTTGTTTTTTGTCTATTCCAGCATTTTACTTATGCATATGCTGCAATTGCTTCCTAGGAAAAAATACATGAGTGGTAAATTTTATGAGACCAAGCATGCCTTTATTCTACCCTCATACTTGATTTAGAATTTGGCTGGGTATAAATTTCCAGGTTTGAAGCAGTTTTCTCTCTCTTAGTTTAAAAACTTTCTTCAATGTCTACTAGTTTTCAGTGTTTCTATTGAGAATCCAAAACCACTTTCATCCTTGTTCTTTTGTATGAAACCTGCACTCCTCCTCAGTCTCATTTCCTTTGTACCTCCATTCAGAAGGCTTTATGGATTTGTTATTTTTTCCTTTTCTTAAAACCTCAAGCATTCTGAAAATTCAGAGTAATGTGTATTACAGGTTGAATTCCCAAGAAACAGACTCTGAGATGGAAATTAGTGTGTGAGAGATTTATTAGGAAGTGGTCTTGGAATCAATACCTGTGGAGGAAGGGGAAGGAAGTATGAGACGGCATAGGGAAAAGTTGAGTTGTGATGTACTTTCCAACTACCTCCCCCAACATTCACTGGTAGAGACTGTATTGGCTCTATAGCTGGAGTAACCCTTCAGGGTTGTCCTGAATTGGGTCAAAGAGGTGAGTCCTTTATCCCCACGTTGATTAGATATGAGCTGCTCCTGGAAGCAGTGACCTTGGGAAAGGCAATTTTCTTCTGCTAATGCAATCCCCAAAGACGGCTGGCAGCACTCCCAGCAGCTGGGGGAATGAGTCCTTCATTCCTGAATGGAAATCTGAGGATTGCAGGACAGCACTTGTCACAGTGTGCCTGTGGCATGGGTCTAATTTTATCCATTATGCTAAGCACATCATAGATCCTTCGGATTAAAAACTCATCCATTGGTCTGACCAATATTTTTAGATTACTTCTTTGATTTGCTTCTTTCAGTTTCTTCATTTTTCTCTTTCTGAAGCTGCTAATATTTGAGTGTGGAATTACTGGAACCAACTTTCTAATTTCTTAATTTTTTGAACATATATTATCTTCTGTTTGTCTTTTTTGCTCTCCTTTCTGTGAGATTTTGTCAACCTTATTTTCCAACTATTCACTGAAGTTTTTTACATATACTATCTTCTTTCTAATTTCTTTGAGCTTTTAAAAAAATTCTCTAACTTTTAAAAATTATACTACTGTTTAATAGATGTAGTATTTGCTCATCTTTCTGAGACTATTATTCATAAAAGTTGTATTTACTGATAACTTTTATGAATGTTTTTTCTTGCATTTCTTTTTTACCTCCATGTGATTTTTAGATGTTTATTTGGCCCTTCTGTTTTTCATATCAGATGCATCGCTAAAAGTTTGGAGAGCCGTGTCCTTCTGCTCATGGTTAAGTGTCGGACACTACAGAACTACCTGTAAACTCTGTACATGTAGCTGAGGGAAACTGTGGGCTGATGATCAGGGTGATCAGCTTGGGTGGTTTCAATGAGGCAGATCCAATGTCCATACCTTTGGGCCCTTTTCTTGGGATATTCAGATTCCCTAGAGAAGGACATTACAATATCTTATTGGAGGAAATAGTTCATGTTTCTGGAAAGCAAATATAGAAAGAGAACTGGAGAGCAGAGGCATTTACTAATAGATTTACCTAACCACCAGCTTTCAGTGTATCCTATCAGTTGAGCTTAGTGTTTTTCAGTTCAGGGACCCCTTGCTCTACCTTCCCTGGAGAATAAACCTTTGTTTTTTGCCATGGTTAGAAGTGCATCCACCTTGCTGTTGGTATCACAGTAGGTACAGTGGTCCCCTCCTTACCTTTGGGGGATACTTCTGAGACCCCCTGTGGATGCTCAAAACTGGAATAGTGCCAAATCCTGTATCTACTATGTTTTTCCTATACATACATACCTACGAGAAAGTTTAATTTAGAAATTAAGCACAGTACTCTTGTCCTTTGGGGCCATTAGTAAGTAAAATAAGGGTTACTTAAACACATGCACTGTGAGAGGAGACAGTCAATTTGATGACCAAGATGGCCAGTAAGTGACTAACATGTGGGAAACATCTACAGCATAGATACAGTGGACGGAGGCAGGATTCACACCCTAGATGGAATAGAGCAAGATTTCATCATGCTACTGAGAACAGCATGCAATTTTTTTTTTTTTTTTTGAGACAGAGACTTACTCTGTCACCCAGGCTGGAGTGCAGTGGTGTGATCTCGGCTTAATGCAACCTCTGTCTCCTGGGTTCAAGTGATTCTCGTGCCTCAGTCTCCCAATTAGCTGAGATTACAGGTGTGCACCATCACGCCCAGCTAATTTTTGTATTTTTTAGTAGAGATGGGTTTTTGCCATGTTGGCCAGGTCGGTCTTGAACTCCTAACCTCACGTGATCAGCCCATCTGGGCCTCCCAAAGTGCTGGGATTACAGGCGTGAGCCACTGTGCCGGGCTTAGAACAGCATGCAATTTAAAACTTGTGAATTGCTTCTTTCTGGAGTTTTCTTTTGAATATTTTCAGACCACAGTTGACTGTGGATAACTGAAACTGTGGATAGTGAGTGAAACTAGGGATAAGAAGAGACTACTGTATTTGGAAATCTCATGCGGATTATCAATCAATCCTTCTTTTATTAGCTCTACCTTCACCCCTACTTCCCAAAGTCCTGGGTGCTGTCGATTTCTGAGCCGCTTGGGTTTTTTGTGGCATAAATCTGGTTTTTCTTGCCTTTCTCTATTGCTGTTTTAGCTCTTTACTTTCTTGGGTATGCTAAGTCTATTGCACTCATTCATTTGCTTTCCAGAATCTAGAATTTTGTTACTTCTGTTTTCTTTTCTATTCTCTTGGGCCTGTGGGTTTATGACTTTTAAAAAATTCTCCTTGCTGTTATTCTAGTAGAATTTTTGAAGGGAACAGAGATAGTACAACAAGCTGTCATTCTTAACCAGAAGTAAATACTCAACAGTTTTGATCTCTAGATTTCTCTGAAATTCCCTTGAAGTATTTTAAGTGAAACCAGATTGATTTTAGTACCCATTAAAATCCTCAAACTAGAATTTTCTTCTATTTAGTTTTGTAATTAAAAATTTTATGTTCTACAATTTAATAATTTCCTCTCTAAATGGGAACTAACATAAGAAACATAATATAAGGACCAAATTAGAGACTGAAAGTAAGAACACAATAAGAGATACTGTGTATTGTGCCTGGTAGCATTTTGTGGTAGAAAGAGTAAAAGCTTGTGTCTCTATCTTGCCTCTGCTACTCAGTAACAGAATAAAACATAATCCCTTTGAGGACTCTGTAAAATAGGCAACATAAACAAATGCTGCACTTTGCTGAAGGCGAGATTGAGTAGAGGACGGAAGTAGGGCATCCAGCAATGTCTGTCGTATAGCTAGTGCACAGAGGAAGTTAGGTCTCTTCTTTGGCATCAGGGGGTAGTGGGGAGAGTGATGTTATCCCCTGGAGGGGAAGTGAATGAAGCTTGAAGACACTTTTTATTCCTGAGGGCCCTCAACTCATCTTTGGAGCCCCTGTAGAACCTACATGTTTACTGCTGTAGTAAAGAATTCAGGAAAAGGAGGCCCCGGAAGAAAGAGGGATAGCTGGTGGTGAATAGGAGAAAGAAAAAGAAAAAAAGAAGGTGCAAAGGTGAAGTGAAAGCTGCATTGATAGACATATTGCTGACAGGAGTGGTGGTGGTGTAGGAAATCTGGTCACCCTGGGTATTCACATTCAGAGTAAAAACATGCAGTTTCTAAATTAGCCTTAAAACCAAGGAGAAAACATGTTCAACTTTATTGACTCAGAGGTGATTATCCAGTTAAGGGATTATGTGGTTTTCTTCTCCCTGGATCTCCTTTCCCTATTGCCTGACTCTGGTGACTCATTAGTCCTCTCACTAGAGGAATGGTAAGGTAAATAAAAGAAGATGAAACTTAAACCAATTCTCTCAGATACTGGCTTGTAACTCTGGTGAAAGTTTGATAAAGAGAAGGCAAATGAGCTTCTTTGATCATCATTGGAATTAGGTTATGTCTGCTGTACCTAGTTTCCATTATTGGGGATTGTGAGTTGGCTCCCTGTCAATTTGAAGGACTATGTCATTTAAATAAATTATCTACATCTGGAAGTTTCTGTTTCTAGAAAAAAATCTCTAGAACTGAGTTTAAAAGTTGGATTGCTTTCAACATTTTAGGTTTGTCAGATTATAGTGTTCATTAGTGGAGGAGAAGAAAGAACAGCAAAAGGAAGGTAATTTGTTACCTGGGGACAGAGCCTATTGAAAAAAATTGTTAAGGTGACAATATGTAACTCTGACCATGTAGAAAGAAGTTTGAGTCTGGCACTGTTCTATAAGGGAGGCTGCTGCTTTTTCATTGTTGTCATCCAGAATTCTAATTATAGTCCTCAGTTGGGTGCTATAATTCTAATTACAGCCCTCAGACTAAGTATTCCACCCTATCTAAGTACTTCTATAGAGATTACTGAAGAAATTTCTTTACCAGCCTTAAAGTCTTTCCAGCTTTAGACATCCTGAAGCAGTGACAAGCCGTCCTCACTTTTCGTTTTCTGAAGCATTTACCATGGAATTCATTTGCAAAACAAAGTGATATCTGTTTTAAACTTCTAAGTTTGGTGGGTAGTTATGTAACAACTAAATTTTCTTTACCTGGAAAATTTTGAATATAACAAAGGGGTTTGAAAACAACTGAACTCTTGCTGCTGAATGAGCTCGGTAGCTTATGAAACAAACATAAACTTATGAGAAAATATACTTAACAAACCAATACTGATATGCAGCAGAACTGTATCTGGTATTGTTTCCAATTCCTGGTCCCTAAGCCATCAGAACCCATAGCCAGGTGTGGTTAAGGGAATGGTCCATGCCTGGGTTTTGTTCAGACCACCCTCTTCTTTCATCATCTTGTTCTGCAGCGTTTCTGATCTTCAGTGTCCCATGATGCTCTGCATACCATCTGAACAGCCACATCATCATAATGAGATGAATATCCTAATTGTGGCAATTCTCACTGTCACTGCTGCAGTTGCTCAGAATCTGTCCTTTTAAAGTGTCATCACTAGCTGTATTTCTACAATGAAAAGAACTTCTGTTTCTAATTTGCTCACAGAGGGCAGATTCTCACAAGGCTTGGATATAAAAGACTGCTGTCTTTCACCGTGCTGCTCTCAAACCCTTACCAGATCCTCCACTGTCTCTGGGCCCTGTCCTTGTGCTGTGTACATGCCAAGAAATGGCAGGATTTTTATACACAGCCACAGCTTTAAAAATAGATAAAATAATAATTTTACTAAAATTTCTACCATCTGGAAGTTTCTCTCCTACTTTGTTGAAGTTGTTGACTGAAGTGTATCTCTTGGGCTGTACCCTCAAACATATTTCTATGAAACCACAGTGTTTGCTATTTAACTGTTTGGGGTCTATTCTGCGTGGCCACAGGACCAGATTACAGCTTATATAATTACTGTGGTACATAATGTGATATAAAAATATTGTTGTGAGATGTATCATATATTAAAAAAAGTGCACATGGGGAATATGTACAATCTGGGGAAGATTAATAACATGAATTTTCATTCACCCACCACTTATCCCAAGAAATACATCGTTTTCAGTACTTTTAACACTCTCTGTTTATTGAATCCCTTCTGTTTTCTTTCCGTCAAAGGTAATACTAGCCTGAACTTTGAGTAAATCATTCTCTTGCTTTTTTTCATATTTGTATTTCTAAACAATACATTATTTTTTAAGTTTACATAAATGAAACTCTATTGTATACATTCTGTGAGTCTTTGTTTCCATTCACTGTTACATTGGTATCATTCTTATTAATGCATATAGCTACAGTTTATACATTTTCACTGCTATACAATATTCCATTTTATGAATATATTATACCGTTTGATATGGTTTGACTGTGTCCCCACCTAAATCTCATCTTGAATTGTAGCTTCCATAATTCCCATGTGTCGTGGGAGGGACCCAGTGGGAGGTAATTCAATCATGGGGGCGGGTTTTTCCCTTGCTGTTTTCATAATAGTGAGTAAGTCTCCTGAGATCTGATGGTTTTATAAAGGTGAGTTTCCCTGCACACGCTCTTCTAGCCTGCCGCCACGTAAGATGTGACTTTGCTCCTCATTCACCTTCCACCATGATTGTGAGGCCTCCCCAGCCATGTGGAACTGTGGGTCAATTAAACCTCTTTCCTTTATAAATTACCCAGTCTTGGGTATGTCTTTATTAGCAGCATGAGAACAGACTAATACACAGTTGATAGACATACTTGCGGGTTGTTTTTTTTTCTCTGCCACTCAGCGATGCTCTGAACTTCCTCATGCATGTCTCAGTAAAATCTATGAGAATTATTACTCAGAAATTATATGCACGATCAGCTTTCCTTTTTAATTTCATTTTTAAAAAATGCTTATAACAATTTATCCTCTATCAGTAGTTTATTATTAGAGTCCCCATTGGTACATATTCTTGCTAATACTTGGTGTGGTCAGATTTTTAAATTTTTTTCTAAACAGACAGCAGTGAAAAATATCTGATATTTGATTATTATCTCATTTTATCAAAAAATCTCATGAAAAATGTGTCATTTTGATTATTAAATTAATTAAAAGCCATTCTAAATATTTGATGGCCATTTCAGTTTCCTTTTTTGAAGTGTGTTTTCAGGTCCTTTGCTCATTTTTCTATTTGTTGGTTGTTTTTCAAATGACTTGTAGGAGTTCTTTTTATGTTTTGAATGCAAATCCTTTATTTTTAATAGAAGTTAGAAATGTCTTTTTCTATTCTGTGGATCACTTTTTAACTTGCTTAGTTTGTCTTATGATGATGAACTACTTTCTTGATTTTAATGTAATCAAATTTATCAACCCTTTTTTTATGGCTCTTTTATATCTTAAGAAATTCCATAAGGTTATGATGACATCTAAAATCTTTTATTTTTCTATATTTAAAAATTATCTTCTATATTGTTATATATTATCTTATAAAACACACTTTTGCATTTCATAAATAGGTATCTAATACTCCTGGAATTAGTTTTTGGTATGGTATGAATTATTGGTTCTTATTTTTCAGACTGTCCGTATAGATAGCTACTTTCCAAACATCATTCATTAAAAAGTCAAATCTTTCCCCCATTGACCTGCAGTGCTGCATTTGTTTTCCCTCCAGAAATTAAATGTCCATATATTCACGGTTTTCTTCCTGGGCTCTCATTTGTGTTCCACTGGATTACTTGTTTTTCACTGGGATAATTTCAGTTTGTCATATTTGCTATAGTCTCATGAGTCTTCATATTTAGTGGAGTAATTCCTCCCACCTTTTCTTTCTCAAGAGTATCTTGGCTCTTTGCATGTCTATTTAAAATTCAGAATCAGTTTGTTGAGTTACACACACACATACACACACACACACTACTTATTGTAATTTTGATTGAAATTTTATTGAATCCATAAATCAATTGATGGTTTTATAAAATTGAGCATTGATGAGCATAACATCCTACCATGAGGCCACTAGCCTGCAAGAAGTCAAACACATAGGAAACCATGTGCAGGTACTTCCCACAGCAGTCCTTACTTTGAGTCTTCCTAGCCCAGCAGCCAGATGTGTGAGTGAACAAATCCTCAGATGATTCCTGTTCCTCACAGGAGGCTGTTCATATTTAGTAGAGCACTCCCAGCCTTAAAGTCTTCCCAGCTCTAGACATCCTGAAGCAGTGACAAGCCATCCTCACTTTTCGTTTTCTGAATTATTTACCATGGAATTCATTTGCAAAACAAAGTGATATCTGTTTTAAACTTCTAAGTTTGGTGGGTAGTTATGTAACAATAAAAAACCGTAATAGAGAATTTTAAAATTTTTCTCTGCAAGATTTTATAAATTTTCACTGTCTTATACATCTTTGTTAGGTTGATTCCTAATTATTTAAAATTATTACATGTTATTGTAGATATAATTTATTAACATGTATTGACTGTGGAATATGTTATTTCAACTCATTTTCCAATAGCTTGTTAATTGATTCAATTTTTAAAATTTGATTTTGTACCCACCAAATTTGTTTTTCCTTTAATTAAAAAGGTATTTGCACACATTTGATTGTGTACATAAACTGTCACCTATAAATGTTGCCAATTTTTTTCTTCCTTTTTAATACATGTAAAATATAGGAAATATAGAAAATATATAGGAAATGTTTAGATTTTTGCATTATTGTTCTAGCTAGTACCTCCAATACAGTTAGAGGTGGTGATAGCCAAAAACCTTGCCATGTTTCTGATTTGAAAGGCCAATGTTTGTTGTAGGTTAAGAAAGTAATACTAAGTTTACTAGAAGTTTTTATTAAATGTTTAAAAATTATTTAGTGCTTATTCTGCATGTATTGAGATGAGTGTATGTTTTCTATACATTTCTGGATTTGGTTTGCAAACATTTTGCTTTGGCTTTTTGAGTTTATGCTTGTGACAGGCCTGTAATACTGCATTCTACTGCATTCTTTTATGTCTTTGGTTTTGATATTCGTGTTGTACTAGCTTCATAGAATAAATAAAGAAATATTTTCTCTTTTACTAGTTTCTGAAAGAGTTTGTAAAAATAGAAGTGTCTTCTTTCAAAATCGGATAGAAATCATGTTTGAACTAATCTCGTCCTGGTGTTTTCTTTTGTGGGTAGATTCATGACTTTGGGTTCATCTTCTATAATGGATAGAGGACAAGTGAGGATTTTTACTTCTTCTTAAATTACTGTGTCAATTTATATATTTGTAAAGGATGTTTGCTTTTCATTTATACTTTAGTTAGTCTATTTGAAATAGATTCTTTGAAATTTGTAGAGATTTGTTTTGTGGCCTAACACTTGTTTAATTTTTATAAATTGGCAAAAAGTTATTCATAATATTCTTTTATTATCCTTTTAATCTGTGCTGCATACACGGTGTTGTAATTGCTTTAGTTTTTAATACTGTTCATTTATGCCTTATTTTGTTCTTAATCTTGCAAGAAATGACAATACAGTATGAAAAATAAACTCAAATGTTTAGTTCTGTTGATTTTCTCTAACGTGTTATTGTTTTATATGTCACTAATTTCTGCTTTTATATTTATTCTCTTTCTTCTATTTTGGGGGGTTTATTCTATTTTTCTTTTTCTAGCTTTTTAACTTGAATGCATAGGTCAGTTATTTTCAAACTTCTATCTTTGACAAAAATATGTAATGCTTTAAATTTCTTCTAAAGTATTTGTAGATGCCACCAAGTTTTTTAAGAAGCATTTTTTTCATTTAATCATTTTAAGTATTTTTTACTCTATATATTGTTTAGAAATGTTTTTCAGTTTCTGAATACATGTGTATTTTTAGTTTCCATTTTCTTCCTTATTTCTAACTTAATTGTATTGCCAAAAACTGTGATCTTCATACTACAGCATCTCTAAAAATTGATGAGAATCGTTGAGCCTGCTACTTGCTTAACTTTCGTTAATGTCTTCTGTGTGCTTGAAAAGAGTGTGTAGTCTCCAGTTACTGGATGTCATCTTCTATATATTATCTATCGGAATGAGGATATTATTTGTGTTGTTCAGATATTGTATTGCCTTGCCACATTACAATATGTTATCTACTTGATTTATCTATTATTGATAAATCTCACTGTGACAGTGGGTTTATAAGTTTCTCCTTACAGAAAGCTTTTTATGTTTTTAAACTATAAATCCATCTCATTTTGGTGTACTTCAAAGTAGATTGTAAATATCAATGTGCTTCTTCCTGAACACCCCACTCTGACTATTTTTAAGATATTTAGTATTATGCAGTTTCTAGATGTATAAAAGTTTGAATTTTTTATGACTCTCTGGTGAACTAAATCTTTTTTTTTAAATTATACTTTAAGTTCTGGAGTACACATGCAGAAAGTAGTTTGTTACACAGGTAAACAGGTGCCATGGTGGTTTGCTGCACCCATCAACCCATCCTCTACATTAGGTATTTCTCCTAATGCTATCCCTCCTCTAGGCTCACACCCTCTGACAGGCCCTGGTGTGTAATGTTCCCCTCCCTATGTCCATGTGTTCTCATTGTTCAACTTCCACTTATGAGTGAGAACATGTGGTGTTTGGTCTTCTGTTCTTGTGTTAGTTTGCTGAGAATAATGGCTTCCAGCTTCATCCATGTCCCTGCAAGGGACACAAACTCATGCTTTTTAATGGCTGCATAGTATTCCATGGTGTACATGTGCCACATTTTCTTTATCCAGTCTATCATTGACAGGCATTTGGGTTGGTTCCAAGTCTTTACTATTGTGAATAGTGCTGCAGTAAACATACATGTGCATGTATCTTTATAGTAGAATGATTTATAATCCTTTGGGTATATACCCAGTAATGGGATTGCTGGGTCAAATGGTATTTCTGGTTCTAGATCCTTGAAGAATCACCACACTGTCTTCCACAATGGTTGAACTAATTTACACTCCCATCAACAGTGTGAAAGTGTTCTTATTGCTCCACATCCTCCCTAGCATCTGCTGTTTCCTGACTTTTTAATGATCACCATTCTAACTGGCATGAGATGGTATCTCATTGTGGTTTTGTTTTGCATTTCTCTAATTACCAGTGATTATGAGCTTTTTTACATGTTTGTTGGCTGCATAAATGTCTTTCTTTGAGAAGTGTCTGTTCGTATCCTTCGTCCACTTTTTGATGGAGTTGTTTGTTTTTTTCTTGTAAATTTGTTTAAGTACTTTGTAGATTCTGGATATTAGCCCTTTGCCCAGATGGATAGATTGCAAAACTTTTTTCCCATTCTTTCGGTTGCCTGTTCATTCTGATGATAGTTTCTTTTGCTGTATAGAAGCTCTGTAGTTTAGTTAGATCCCATTAGTCAATTTTGGCTTTTGTTGCCATTGCTTTTGGTGTTTTTGTCATAAAGTCTTTGCACATGCCTATGTCCTGAATGGTATTGCCTAGGTTTTCTTCTTGGATTTTTATGGTTTCAGGTCATACATTTAAGTCTTTAATCCATCTTGAGCTAATTTTTGTATAAAGTGTAAGAAAGGGATCCAGTTTCAGTTTTCTGCATATGGCTAGCCAGATTTCCCAACATATTTATTAAATAGGCAATTCTTTCCCCACTGCTTGTTTTTGTCAGGTTTGTCAAAGATCAGATGGTTGTAGACGTGTGGTGTTATTTCTGAGGCCTCTGTTCTGTCCCATTGGTCTATATATCTGTTTTGGTACTAGTACCATGCTGTTTTGGTTACTGTAGCCTTGTAGTATAGTTTGAAGTCAGGTAGCGTGATGCTTCCAGCTTTGTTCTTTTTGCTTAGGATTGTCTTGGCTATGCGGGCTCTTTTCTCATTCCATATGAACTTTAAAGTAGCTTTTTCCAATTCTGTGAAGAAAGTCAATGGTAGCTTGATGGGGATAGCATTGAGTCTATAAATTACTTTGGGCAATATAGCCATTTTCACAGTATTGATTCTTCCTATCCATGAGCATGGAATATTCGTCCATTTGTTTGTGTCCTCTTTTATTTCCTTGAGCAGTGGTTTGTAGTTATCCTTGAAGAGGGCCCTCACATCACTTGTAAGTTGGATTCCTAGGTATTTTATTCTCTTTTTAGCAATTGTGAATGAAAGTTCACTTACAATTTGGCTCTCCGTTTGTCTGTTACTGGTATATAGGAATGCTTGTGATTTTTGTACATGGATTTTGTATCCTGAGACTTTGCTGAAGTTGCTTATCAGGTTAAGGAGATTTTGGGATGAGATGATGGAGTTTCCTAAATATACAATCATGTCATCTGCAAACAGAGACAATTTAACTTCCTCTCTTCCTATTTGAATACACTTTATTTCTTTCTCTTGCCTGATTGCCCTTTTTCCTTCCACCATGATTGTGAGGCCTCCCCAGCCACATGGAACTGTGAGTCCATTAAACCTCTTTTTCTTTATAAATTACTTAGTCTCTGGTATGTCTTTATCAGAAGCTGTATCAGACTATTACAGGTGGGTTTTATTCTACCTCACCCACTAAAGAAATTGCTCTCTTGGGATTTCAGCTTTTAAGTTGGTGTCTATGATCTGAGGCTTGTCCTGCTTAGTGCATCAAAGATTTGCATATATCTCCTGGGAAAATGCTGACTCCAGCATTTCCTTACCCATGAGGATTTGTGTTTTCTCATTGTTTCTGATTTCTGAGGAATTCTCTTCTTTCTGGCCAATTTATTCATGCATTAATATTATGATTTTGAATTTTAACTAGCATTCTTATTTATGTAATACTTGGAGGCAGCATCCATCAATGTTGCTAGAAAGTTAAGTCCATAATGTAATTTGAAAACCAGAGCAAGTTACAGCAACCCGAGATTAAATTATAATTTTAAGTGAAAATCACTCTGGATTTAATTTCTAGTTGGACTATTCTAGAGTACAAGAGGAAATAGTGTAGTTAAAAGGATGAATGGAAAAGGAGTTAGAGGCGATGGAAGAGGTTGCATTATAAGCTATTTCCTATCTGCCAAACCAATGCAAAAGTTTCTACTTCCTCTCTCTGGACTTTTATATATATGATGAAATTAATTTGTTTCTTCCCAGATCTGTGAAGCTGTAATAAGGAAATATATACAAAAATGCTATATATGCGATTTGCTTGTAGAAAGCCCCCAGTCAATGTGGGTGAAGGTCAATTCCTAATAAGACTTTGACAGATGCTACCCAGAGTTTGCCTAGAGACATGGTCAATTCTCCTATGCATGAAATAGTTCCAAAATGCAAACTTCTACTCAAGCTAATAGAATGACAAAAGGCAATTCTAGGGAGAGAAAAAATCACTTTAAAGAAAACATTCTAGTGAATACGCTTTAAAAACAGGCCTCAATGAATTCCCAACAAGTTCCAAGGGACATGAGCTCACAATAACTTAAAAGACTTCAAACTTGATGGATTTTAGACATCATTTTGATCATTTTTATTCTTAACAAGGTTGCTCATTTGGAACAGTGGTAAATGTACAACACTTCCTTGGATGGTACGATCAAGGATAAAATGCCCTAATTTACTGTCTGCATTCTATTTGATGTTTTACATGTGTAATTTTTTTTTTCAGAGAGTGAATTTTAATTATTGAAAGGCAAAAGAACAATTTTGGGTCATTTGGATACACATATTGGGCATCTCTGGAGGTCATAGTGTCAGGCTAAGTGTAGGAGCTTCTCTTGGCTCAATCTGGGTAAGCTCAGATTATCCTTGACATTTACTGGAGAGGGACATTCTTGCCACAGGAATGAACTGCTTTCCAGTTTATTTTAAACTGAGAACTCTCAATTCACTGTGATAGTTGGTTTGGCAAAGCTAGTAACCATTAAAAACTCTCCCATCTTAAATGAAACTTAAAATGAGTTTGAGCCCAAGTGAAGTAGGAAAACTTGATGAAGAAACCCCTGGGCACTGCTGCCTTATGAGTCATAGCAGAGGAAAGACATCAAAGATTTCTGTCATTGCTTGTCTCAAAGACCTTGACTGATGTGGGGAATGGACCCCAGTGGTCATCTGGTGGCACTCATGACTTGCTCTCTGGCTCTTGAACTGATTCTCATGTTACTTAACTAAGTTTCTTCTTCTTTAGAGAAGAAACTGCCTTCAGCATATGCACACTGTCAGACCCTTTCTAATCTGTACCACACATACTCATGTTAAAAAGAGCAATGAAGACAAAAGAATAAAGATAAAATGAGGCATTTTCATCAATGGGAAATTTCAAAGTAGAGAAAGAAAGGAGAGTAGTATAGCTCAAACGAAGAGCGGTGAAGGCAAAGTTCATTGAAGAAACATTATGGTTTCACTTGCACTGCTTTTTGCCTCCGGGCATGAATTAATTAGCTGATAATGGACACTGTGCTACAGTAGGCTCTTAACAAAGGCTTGTTACCTAAAATACTTACATTATTAGATTGTTATAAGTATGCTTAGTTTCTGACAACAAAAATGAGACCCATAGAATATTTTCAATTACATCTGTTGTTTGATTATGAAAATAACAATAATTATTCCCATGACTTGTTTGACTCTAATGCTGGCAAGAAAAAGACATATGCTTAGATTATTATGTCACCTTTTCCCAGCAAGTATACCTTTGTAGCAATGATTAAGAGCTGCATTCAATAACACGCCCTATAGCAAGTATTTTGGTCCTGTAAAATGAGATACCTTTGTTTTTCCTGGAATATAATAAACAGTTAATAAAGTTTAGCTCCCCACAAAAAATTAAATTTGATTCTAATATCCAAATCAAGCATTAGGTTTTTTTTAATTGATCAAAATCAGATGTAATCTATGTAAAAACGAGGGAAAGGTTGTTTTGTTTTTTTAGATGCCATTTACATCATTGGGCAAGGGTTTCTACCCTGAGGTCGTGAATCCCTTGAAATGTATAAAATTTCATATTTGAGAAGTAGAGAGAGAAAGAGATAGATGATGCTTGTTGATGTCATTTTTTTTTCCCCTGAGGCAAAGGACTTGCGTCAAATTCTCAAAGAGGACCATAGTCCATTCTCAAAGAGGTCCAAAGAGGTCCACACCTTCCCAAGGGTAAGAATACTTTTTCAAGTGAGCTATTTGGTTATAAGAGCCTTTTTCTGCAGAAGGAAGCAGATTTTGTCATATTTCTGACATTGTCTTCTCTAATAACATTTGTTCTCAAAAATCTAATGTTTGAGAAATTAAAATGTTGAAGTTTAAGAAAAATGTATCCAAAAATATTATTGTGGAGCTCCCCAGAATTTTACAATATTCTGTATCTATTACCTGTTTTCCTGAGACATTAATAACCAAGATATATGGCTCTATTTGACTTGACATCTTAAGATTTACATTTCAGTTGTTTGATTTTACTTAGTCACTTGCCAAGTGTTGACATTCATAGTTCTTCAACAGTATCTAAAATTATGAGGTTCAATTATGAAGTGATTAGAACTTTAGGATACCATGCAAGTAATCCTTCCCATCCTCCCTCCCTCCGTCCCTCCTTCCCTCCTTCCCTCCTTTCCTACCTCCTTTCTTTCTCTCTCCCTTTCTTCTTCTCCTCCTGTTGTTGAATGCTTTTTACTCTTCCAGTATCTAAAATTGAAAGTGTTCTGTAAAGAATATTGTGCAATATTTAAAATAATAGTAACAACAATAATAATAAAGCTTGACTACCTAAGCGCTTTCTCTATTTATTGCTTGTGATTTATTTCTGTAAGAAATAGAGAAAAAGTCTCTTACTTCATTAAGTGGGGGAAAAAAGCTGTCCTCATTAAACTAATATCTGATATACCATAGTTCTGACTTTCATTTCAAAGCATTAATAACTTGTCATTTGTAGAACTATTTTGAACAGTAGAGGCCCTTGATTGACTGCAGGGCCATATTTCAATCACCAGCCTCTACTGACATCCTTGGTTCCAAGGGTGCGGCTTGAGGCTTTAGGAATGTCAGGAAAGTCCCAAGTCTGAGTTACAATTCCGTTATTCAATCCAGAGCCAAGCTTTGTTATTTATAGTACTTAGAAAAAGAGTATGGACTTTTCAAAAGAGGAAAACAATAAATCAAACTAACAAGATGACCAACTCTAATATTAAAATGTAAAACTCTATGATGTAGAGGTAGAAAGAGTAATGAGCATGTGATGTAGGGTTATTAAAGGTGTGATGGCCAGGAGAGAGATGGATTATGGGGAAACTAAATTAAGTATTTCGTTGGAAGGCTATCAAGTTCTGTGGACGTTGTTAAGTGACCAGCTAATAGAGCCAGTCTAATTACCATAGTGACCTCACCCAAACAGTCCCTTTCTAAAACTCCCTGAGTTTTAGAATTCCCTGAGTCTCACTGTCGTGACATACAATAACAATAGAATACAAACACTATTAATAGCTGCAGCATTGCTGCGAATGTTTTCTTGAGGTTATTGCTCTCCTGGGATGGATAGTCGTGACATTTGGGAAGGCCTGAGACAAAGGAATAATAAAGTGATGGTTTTTAGGAGTGAACAGCAAGTTATAAAGTTACCATTCAAAGATTATAATATGGGTTTGAGGACTGAGAAAGAAACATGCCTTCTGATGGCACTAATTGAGATAGTATACCAATTAAGATACTTGTAAGCTAACATCAGAGGAGTCCAGATTATTGGCTCCCATTCCTATGTAACAGAATCAGTTGCTAAAACTAATTTCTTACCTCATACCCTTTGACCTTTTCTGTGGTGTTTTTGCAATCCGTTTACCTGATCCCTCTTTCCCCTCTCATCATCCCTTCAATACTTTAAGCCTCATTTCCTGTCTAGCAGTTAATAAAAGAAAAATGTCACTCCCATCACCCTCACCCAGGCCACCCTCCCTTTCCTTCAAATTTATAGGTCTTTGTCTTACAGCTAGTTTTTTCACCTTTGTTTGAAGTTTGTCAGCCTGTCAAAACTAGCCAGGTCAGAAATCTGCAAGCAGACACTCAAATGTAATAATTGAGGTATCATTTGTTTAAATTCAGATCCCTGAGGTGGTATGAGTAGAACTACTACGAAATATGGAAAGGGAGACAAACTTGTTTAAAAAAATGAAACAAAAAATTGAAAAGAAACCAAAAACCCAAGTAGATGTGGTTTCCAAGTCTTTTTTTCAGGGCATATGAACCTCACCAACACGCGTTCAGTGGGACCATGCCTGGTCCATGATAGCTGTGGCTGCCCGACCCTGGACTCTTTCTGTTCCTTCAACCACTTGCATGGGGTCTAACCTGCCGCTCTGCACAATTTTACTCCAGAAATGTAGTTAAGAAAAATTTCAGGAACTATTTAATGTAATTGCTTATAGAGAAGCAAATACCTTGAAGTTCACGTACAGTAGTAGTTCAGTACTAGTTCATGTACTACTAAACAATTGAACCTTAAAAAATAATTTTAAAAAGTGTGTTATATAGGACTTGGTTTGCTACTGTTAATCAGTTAATTGTTTGAGAACTAATGTGATACAATACATTTTAAAAACATTTATATTGTTACTGAAACAGAGGATTTGATATTTTTACTGCCTTGAGGGGAGAGATGATCCCAGGAGGGTAGAACTGAAGAGGGTCTTAGCTAGATACCTGTGTTAGTTTTAGGGCTGCCATAATAAAATACCACAAACTGGGTGAATTAATAATAGAAATTAATTTTTCTTACAGTTCTAGAGGCCAGAAATTCAAGATGCTGTCAGGTTTAGTTTCTCTCGAGGCCTCTCTCTTTGGTTTACTGATGGCTATCTTCTCGACATGTCCTTACTTGGTCTTTTCTCTTATGTACATCTGTGTCCTAATTTCTGCCTCCTTTTTTTTTTTTTTTTCTGATGGAGTCTCAGACATTATTATTATTCCTATGCCTCCTAGGCTGGAGTGCAATGGCGTAGTCTCAGCTCACTGTAACCTCCGCCTCCAGGGTTCAAGCAATTCTCCCACCACAGCCTCAGCCTCAGCCTCCCAAGTAGCTGGGATTACAGGTGGGTGCCACCACACTCGGCTAATTTTTGTATTTTTACTAGAGATGGGGTTTCACTATGTTGGCCAGGCTGGTCTTGAACTCCTGACCTTGTGATCTGCCCACCTCAGCCTCCCAAAGTGCTGGGATTACAGGCGTGAGACACTGCACATGGCTAATTTCTGCGTCTTATAAGGACACCAGAACTACATTTCTGGGGGAAAATTTGGCAGAGCAGCGGGTTAGACCCCATGCAAGTGGCTGAAGGAACAGAAAGAGTCCAGAGTGGGAGAACTACAACATGGACCAGGCCCAGTTAGGGCCCACCTATATGTCCTTATATTACCTTAGTTACCTCTGATGTCTCTCCATGTGCCCAGATTTCCTCTTCTTGTAAGGACATCAGTCAGATTGAATTAGGGCCCACCGTAAGGGTCTCATTTTAATTTATTTACTTCTTTAAAGAGCCTATCTCCAAATAGAGTCTCATTCTGAGGTACTGGGAATTAGGGCTTCAACATAAATTTGGAAGTATGGGCACAATTGGGCCCATAACAGTATCATAGTATCTTTCTTTTGAACAAGAAGAAACTGAGACCCAAAGATATAAATTGTCCAAAGTTATACAGCTAATTATTAGCAAACCTGGCATTTGGATTAGAGTTCAGAGTTTCCAATCATTAGTGTCTACCTGGTCAATGTTTAAACAAAAACAAATAGAAGTATAAAAGAGAAGACGGTGAAATGCCAGCATTTGGTAAATAACAAACATTCAATACATGTTTGTGGAATGATTTACAAACTCTCTTTAATTGGAAATAGAGATTCATTTCAGTTTTGGTGGCCTTTTAAATATGTGTGGAGATGATAAATGTATTGAGAAATGGACAGACATATGAGAGAGACAAAGAAAGAATCGGCCAAGAACTAAGGATTAGGAATCAATAAGTAGCAGAGTCCCAGGTCAACTGCTTTGTAAGGGGCTCTTTTGGTCTCCATTTTACTTAACAGCCTCTGCCCCACAGCAGACACCAGTAAGCAGGGAGAGTTGGAGGGAGTGCAAAGCATTGAGCTGCAGAGAAAGCAGGGTGAGTAAAGAGGCTCCTGCAGATAAGTCCCCTTCCACCACCAGGCTCCAGTAGCTCTCCCAGTAACACAGATGCAGAGATTTTCGGTTTCCTCTAGCAGGAGGGGCAGCTCGATGAGGGCAGAGGCTAAGAGTGGGCATTGACACAGACACCAGAATATGGGAGCCACTCACAAATGAATGAATGGAATAAGTGAGTAAAAAAAATAGTCATCAAACACTGAATCATGGCAGCTATCTAAGACTGAAGCCTAACACAATTCCTCATAAAATCCTTGGCTTACACTCAGGGATGTGTCCTCAGACACAGAAATCAGAGAAGACAATGCATATACACTGCTCAGCACTGAACTGGAAAAACACTGAACAGGAATTACACTCACGCTTGTGTCCTACCCTTAAAATGACCCTTCTATGACTTACTCATTAGTTATCTCATGCATTAATTTAAATATTTATTGGACAACCTGTGTATGTGTGGATGATGTTATTCATTTTAACTTTCTAAAATATAGTCTCCTTTTAGTAGGGATTGCATGATTATTTTTGCATAAGGTCGATCACACCATAACTAGGCACATCACAAACCTATTATGAAAATTCTAAACATCTTTCCAGAAGACACAGGCTAAGCACCAATGTCCTTCTCCTTTTAGCTCTTCCATCCTCTATGACCTTTAGTCAGTTCTCCCTCCCTCTGTATCTCATATTGAAATTTCACTCATTAGAAATAATAACCCTATCTCTTTGCTAGTTCAGAAATTATTAAACACTGGAAGTTTTCTGGGAAGGAATCTATAATAAAAGAATGTAAATTATAGGAATTGACGTAGCAATTATGATGTTTACTATGCCATTCTTTTTTAAAAGTTAAGCCTTCTATACATCTGATCCACTTCCCTTGCAATCTTTTTAAAGCCAATCTTTCCTTTTCTTTCCTTGCTGTTGTATAACTCTTTTATATGTAAAACACTTGTAGTGTAAAACCATACAAGAGTTACATCAGATTTTATAGATAAAATGGCAACTAAAGCTATTAAACAGAAGAACTGTAATTGGACTACCAAAGAACAAGAAATCTCTACAAAGAAACATATCAAGACATTATCAACAAGTCCAAACTGAGGTCTTTCCGGCTCTGTGTGTTATAATGTTGCTCCTCCCATCCCCTCAATCTTCTTCACTTTTCCTCATCAGGGGCACCTTTTGTTGCAGAAAGTGCAAGCCCAGGAGACACTAAAGCTTCCTTAGGCTCCCAAATAGTGCAGGTAACTATACGGCGACACACAAAACCATTTTGGAAAACAACTTGAGAGAAAAGTGAAGTTCTAACTTTCATACCTTTTAATGGCAAGAAATAATTTTTTTGACTTGATACTCAAATCCTCTTGAGATATTTTCTTTTTCTTTTTTTTTTTTTTGAGATGGATTCTCACTCTACCACCCAGGCTGGAGGGCAGTGGTGTGATCTCGGCTCACTGCAACCTCCGCCTCCAGGGTTCAAGGGATTCTCCTGCCTCAGGCTTCCAAGTAGCTGGGATTAAAGGAGCCCACCATCTCGCTCAGCTACCTTATGTATTTTTTAATAGAGACGGGGTTTCGCCATGTTGACCAGGCTGGTCTTCTCCTGACCTCAGGTGATCTGCCCTCCTGGGCTTCCCAAAGTGCTGGGATTACAAGCCTGAGCCACCACACCCAGCCCCGTCTCAGGCTGTTTTCAAGCAAAGATGACACTATTTATGAGATGCTTTCTATGCAACATAGCAGATCCCCTTTCTTCTTAAAGAATGGGTGAGTCTAAAGTTGACAGTGAGAGGAGATGTTGATTAATGTAGAGGGGAGTTGGGTGGGGAATTTGGGGAGGTGCACACATCAGTTTTGTTGAGAGCTAAGGAGTAGCCTTGCCTACTCTCCGTATTCTCTTAAAATTGTCTGGAGCAAGTTTGCACGTACTCTCTAAATTTAAATTTCCCAAGACCCAATCATCCTCCCACCGACTGGATCTGCTGACTCTTAGAGCATGTCATTTGAAGGATAGAGACAGCCAGTCTGGAGGCCAGGTGATGTAAATAATGTATGTGGTTCCCACCTATAGTTATTCCTCCCCTTTGAATTCCTTTGTATCTTTCTGTTTCACACTGAGTAACCCACCATCTTGAACTGCAGTCCGTTTCTTTGGCACGGTTCCTGTCTCTCCTACAAATTCCAAGCTCTTTGACATCAGGAGTAAGACATATAATTCTTGTCTACACCAAAAGCATCAAGCCTGCTGCTCAGTTAATATGATTTAATTGTTTGATGACAGAGAAGGGGCAAATAATTTGATAGACAAGTGAAGAGAGAAAGAAAACACTTGGGAAGATTTCTAATATTTTAAAATGTCAATGTCCTCTTATGTTCTCACATTATATGAGAGTGGAATTGTTCACAAAAATTTTAGGTCACTCACGGGGGCCGTGAGGAATGCTCTAAATGCTGATTCTTCAGGAGAAGTCTCATCAAACAGGATACTCCAATGTATACCATGACATGAAAAGGCTTATATGACTGTGACTCCTGGAATTTCAAAGTCTTCAGATGAGTGAACTTTACCCATCAGAAATCAAGACCTAATTATGTCCAACATTAAGGGACTGATGGGCAGTACCAGACATGGTGTCAAATATTTGACATGCCACATGCAATCTTCATGATGATTCTATATGGGAGGTCCTGGAATCCCCATTTTGAAGATGAGAAAATTGAGCTCCAGAAGGCTCAAGTAACTTGTGTGAGGTCACATGATTCATAAGTAGTGAACTTTACCTTTTTAACTCAGAGGCCTGAGACTCTTAACCAGCTGCAACAAGTATTGCTTCTTGAGCTAGGCTTGTTGTTTTGTTATTGTTATTGCATCTTTTTGCTAAGGTGTGATGAAGAAATGCAGTTAAAAGACTAAGAAAAAGGACAAAGACTGGCAGTGTACCTAGAAAATTACTTGGAAGGGTCTAATAAGAAGTAAACATTTTTAAAAGCCTTTTATTGATAAAATATAGTCATTTTTGTGGTGGAAGAATTAAAATAATTTGAGGGATAAATTTAAGTAAGAAAAGAAGTTATGCTATTGAACAGTAAAGCCCTCTATTTTTCTTAAAATAGCTCTTTTATAAAAAGATGTCAGAAAGGAATTTCTGATGGGGTGGTTTTATTTTGCTTCTTCAAACATGAATGATGTTAGATTATATGCTGTGCATCTTTCATATTCAATAATATCTATGTGCACATTCTAAGATAGAACTGAGACAAAGGCAGCTATTCCCAACAATATAAACAAAAATTTCGACTTACACTGGAAAAATCCATCTTTGTAGAGGAATTGCTTTGAAATAATTTCCCTTATTTTTAGTCACTTAGAGTACTGTTACTTTAGTACTATTACTATTAGACCTGCTTTTTCTTTTTGCAAAATTCTACTTGCAGACTCAGTTTGAGTCTGGGAAGTTATTAGAATTGCTGATGTCTGTATATATATATATGTATTTTTTACCTCTGGTTCAGGGAAAGACATGTTTTCTTACTATTGTTGTCTTAGTGTACCAAATTCACACATATCTTGTGTATTCAGTGCGGAAATTTGAAATTTTATGTAAAGGAGATTATACCCTCTGATGGACGTCTTTTTGAATAGACTTTTGGAGCTATTTATTCTAGTTTTAACAATTATCAGTAGGTATAAATGGAATGGAGTGGTAGAAAGATCACAAGCTTAAGAATCAGACCTACCTGAAATCTAATCTCTGGCTCTGTCCTTAGGTAAACTCTGAGATTATGAGCCTTATTTTCTCTGTATGATAAATAATTCCATGAATTTAAATGAGATGGTATGTAAAGTACCTGACTCTTGGTAAGCACTTAATACTTTTAGTTTCCTTTCTCTTTCTAACACACTTGTTTCCTATTCAAAAGTAAAATTCTGGTGAGCTATAAGGGCACTTGGAAACAGAGTTCAAGACTGAGTGCTATTATTTAATATATCCATTGGTTACTCCTACTAATTTGAACCCACCGATATCCCTGTGAAATCCTGCCAGGGGACCTTTGGAGGATGGTATTAGTATAGTATTGACAGCTTAGGGAACTGGAAATAAGCCAATGGTCATAAATTGCAAAGCCTTTTACAATCCAAACATGATGGAAACGATATGCCATTTTGAAGGTGATTTGAAAAGCACATGGTTTGGAATTATTTTGATGGATTAAGTATTTTCCCCTGAATCATCTAGTTTAGAAGATTAAAACTTGATTATAAAATACCAACATGTTTTTAGATGTGGAAATAGTTGAGCATAAATCAAATACTCTAGGTTCATGAGAAAATAATCAAGAAAACAAGTGATGTGGCATTCCTTAAGGTCAGATATTGGAACTAAGAAACACTACAATAGTTTATTGTTCATAGAATAATATAGTCTTGCACAATTGTTTCAGAATGCAGGCACTACCCAGAGTTGATTGGTGCTTGGCACCACACCAAAATAATGCCCATGATGAGGGAAAGTTATGAGAATGTAAATTTTTTTTCTCCTGGTACCTTATGTCTCCTTTACTTCAAATCCAGATAGAGGTGGTTTTGTAGTTCTGTGGTCTAAAGGCATTCCAGGAGAGAAGCACTGTGACAGAAAGAGTTGCATGATCGTCTAGAGCAGTGGGGCTTAACTTTTTGGGTCACAGACCCCATTAAACAGCTTTAGTGGCAGTATTTAAGGTTTATGTAATAATATGGAACCTCCGCACATGGCAAAAGGTGCCATTTAGGGTTCATAGCAGTTATAGCCAGTCTCTGTGGGACTTGCAGTGTGATGAGAGAAATCTTAACTCTTGTCCCAAAGCAATTCTTTCGCCTCTTCTCCTCAACTGCTGTTTCTTATTTACTTATTTTTCATAATTTTTTCCCATATGCAGGTTTAGCAGGGATGCTTTCTCCTTTCATTAAAAATAAGATGCTGCAGAAACTAGTCATCTTAACATCTTCCCACCTCCATACTTTCCCTTCTTCCCTCCTCAAACTCAACTGTCTATGCTCCAAACCCCAAGTCCTTCTTCTTCTTCTGAGATTTTACTGTATCGCTGAGCTCCTCTACTTCTGTGACCTTTTTTTTTTTTTTATTTTTGGAAATTTGTTATGTATTTTTAAATTATTTTTATACTTTAAATTCTAGGGTACATATGCACAACATGCAGGTTTGCTACATATGTATACATGTGCCATGTTGGTGTGCTGCACCCATTAACTCATCATTTACATTAGGTCTATCTCCTAATGCTATCCTTCCCCTCTCCACCCCTCCCCCCCCCGCCACAATAGGCCCTGGTGTGTGATGTTCTCCTTCCTGTATCCAAGTGCTTTCATTGTTCAATTCCCACCTATGAGTGAGAACATGCGGTGTTTGGTCTTCTGTTCTTGCGATAGTTTGCTGAGAATGCTGGTTTCCAGCTGCATCCATGTCCCTACAAAGGACACAAACTCACCTTTTTTTATGGCTGCATAATATTCCATGGTGGTGTATATGTGCCACATTTTCTGTGACAGACCGGATTAAGAAAATGTGGCACTTATACACTTCTGTGACCTTTAACCTCTCCTTTTTTAGTGGCTATATTCTATGCTTTAAATAAGGACTCTCATGTCTGCCTCAAGTTACACTGAGGAAACCAGAAACAGGAAAGCCTTACACATACACATTATGGAAGGTCCAGTGAGGGAAAGGGTGGGACCTCTACCTGGACAGCCAGAATGACAACAGCAGAAGGAACAGATGGGTCTTCTGTTGCGTGGATATGAGGGAAATATCCTGGCCACTGTCAAAAACCAGATCTGGCTTTGAGGGTACAGGCTAACGCTGGGGATGGAGTGAGCTAATGACCTAGGAAAAGTGTTGCTGAAGTAAGACTCAAAAAGAAGCCCTGGAAATTGGGGAGAATGAACACAGGAGCGTTGAATGACCCCAAGGCCCTGCATGCCAGCCAGGAGTAAAATAAAATATCTCAGGTTATGGTGAGGCAAATAGGTGGTATACATTGAAGTCACCAGAAACTCTCAGTGTTTCCAGGTTGTCCAATCATGGACAATTTAAGATATCTATACAATATGACATTTTTGGTCCATAAGACTTTTAAATATGTCCTTGTGGTAAGAATGTTAATTCAGTATTTCAGGTGTTCCCAGGAGTACTGGGAAAGGGTCAGACTAGGAGATGGAGGGCTTGAAAGGTAGAAAAGAAAAGCACATGGTTTACGTCTAGCAATTATATTTCACACATTGATAACCAGAGGAAGTGAATATGACAAACATGTTGATTGAGTGATGTTTGACAAGTAATTGGCTAAAAGGAAGATTCACACACTAACTGCAAAGTCCTGATTTGCTTGTTTAAGAATTCTACCAAAAATCATGTAATCCAAAAGCTTTGAAGTTAAGAGCTGCCCCTTTGCTTATACATTGTTTTTATTAATTATTACCTGCCACTTAGTTGAGTAAGGATGAAAACTTTCTTCTTCTTTAGTGGATGAAAAAAATTATTGGTCAAAGCAGTAAAGCAGTTTAATCAAGGAGGGTGCTATGGTCTAAATGTTTGTATCTCCACAAGACTCACATGTTGAGTGAGTCTCATCTCATCCAAGGAGATGGTATGAGGAGGTAGGGCCTTTGAGAGGTGATAATATCTTGAGAGTGGAACCCTCATGAATGGAACTGGTGCCCTTATAAAAGAGACCCCTGCAAGAGACCCCTCACTCTTTCCACCCTGTGAGGAAACAGCAAACGGGCTCCATAATGAATCAGGAAATTGGCCCTCATCAGACACGAAATGTGCTGGTACCTTGATGTGGACTCCCCAGTCCTTAGAACTGTGAAAAATAAATTTCTTATTTTATTTTATTTTATTTTATTTATTATTATTATTATACTTTAAGTTCTAGGGTACATGTGCATAACGTGCAGGTTTTTTTTTTAAATTTATTTATTATTATTATACTTTAAGTTGTAGGGTACATGTGCATAACGTGCAGGTTTGTTACATATGTATACTTGTGCCATGTTGGTGTGCTGCACCCATCAACTCGTCATTTACATCAGGTATAACTCCCAATGCAAT